>NC_037340.1:11312135-11348404 GCF_002263795.3 Bos taurus | reverse complement strand
TACTGAAAGATGAACTCCCCAGGTTGATAGGTGCTCAATATGCTACTAGAGATCAGTGGAGAAATAACTTCCAGAAAGAATGAAAGAGAGGGAGCCAAAACGAAAACAACGCCCAGTTTTGGATGTGACTGGTGATGGAAGTAGAGTCCGAAGCTGTAAAGAACAATACTGCATGGGAACCTGGAATGTTACGTCTATGAACCAGGGTACATTGGAAGTGGTCAAACAGGAGATGGCAAGAGTGAACATTGACATTTTAGGAAAACTTCTCAAGCAGAGTTGGAAAAATATAAGAAACTCTACGTAGAAGAACTAAAAGTTAGAAAGTCATTGGAAAATAAGCTAGGCATGTAAGTCAAAACACAGAATCACAAAATAAATTTAGTTCGTTAATTTGTCTCTAAAGCCTAATTTTTATAGAGCCAGGTTCCTGAGATGAGTAGGAAGTGAAAGCTAACTAGATAGTCACTGCCAAAGGGGCCCTAAGTCAAACTAGTAATACTATATCCTTGTAAGTTTTCCTACACTATGTAAAATCATGGTTGTGAAATCGGGGGAAATGAACATGGGGGTGACTGGCAGGATAATTCACAGAGTGCCTAAAAATAACATGGTGACCTGACTCAGGGCGGGTGTGGAAGATGCAAAGGGCAGATCGCAGCACCTCCAGTGCCTAGTCCAGGTTTCCCTACTATCTGAAAGCAGAGCATTCCTAGGAAGCCTTTCATAAGCCAAAACATCATAAACCAAAGAAGCAGGGACCCGAGGACACGTTCTGCTCATAGATGCATAAAATGAATATGCACGAGTAAAGCACAGGTGCTCCCACACAAGGTTCAGGGGTGTGGCGACTTGACGCTGAGAGGTGGGGTGTCACTCCCGGGGAAGGAGCTCGGTGGGGCCGGTCTCCCTGCTTGTGGAACAGGATGCCTCTCACTGTAAAAGCATGCACTGAACATCGTTTCAGCTTTTTGCCTTTTTAAATGAAACCAAAAATCCTCTTCAGATTTTTTTTATTATTATGAAAAACAGGTGCCTATGTAGGCCCTTCATAGAAGTGAAGTAACATAAAATGAACTTTGGAAAAGCAAGGGATGCTTGAAATTGTTCCTGGGGCTGTTTTAGCCCTTTTCAGTCTCTCCCAATGACTTTCTCATCCTACCCTCGAGATTGTGACTCTAGGTGATTCCTCAGAGCCAAATGCTTAATTTTTCTGAGGTCATGAGTGAAACATTTATACTAGGGTGGTGAAAGCAAATACTTGAACGTGGCTTTGAGGGATGGGGTGTTTCTTCATCCCTGAACTCTTTCCTGGAGGCAGGTGTGTCCCAGAGGGCAGCAGATATCATTGTGAGGCCACATCCCTTTCTCTCTGACGCCCTTTCTCTCCTCTCCCAACTGTGACTTGTTAGTTGAGGAGCCCCAGACACATGTGTACTTCTTTAGAACATGTTTACAACTATCATTGTTTACAGGAGGTCTGCTCTGTGCTTTCAGTGTTCAGTTTAGTGGGACATTCCATTTACTATATGGCAACTTAAAAAATGCAAATCATTTAGGGAATCGTGCTGTAAAGAGCAATATTGCACAGGAACCTTGAATGTTAGGTCCATGAATCAAGGCAAATTGGAAGTGGTCAAACAGGAGATGGCAAGAGTGAACATCGACATTCTAGGAATCAGCGAACTGAAATGGACTGGAATGGGTGAATTTAACTCAGGTGACCATTATATCTACTACTGCAGGCAGGAATCCCTCAGAAGAAATGGAGTAGCCATCATGGTCAACAAAAGAGTCCACAATGCAGTACTTGGATACGATCTCAAAAATGACAGAATGGTCTCTGTTCGTTTCCAAGGCAAATCATTCAATATCACAGTAATCCACGTCTATGCCCCAACCAGTAACACTGAAGAAGCTGAACGGTTCTATGAAGACCTACAAGACCTTTTAGAACTAACACCCAAAAAAGATGTCCTTTTCATTTTAGGGGATGCAAAAAGAAGGAAGTCAAGAAACACCTGGAGTAACAGGCAAATTTGGCCTTGGAATACGGAACGAAGCAGGGCAAAACTAACAAGAGTTTTGCCAAGAGAACGCACTGGTCATAACACCCTCTTCCAACAACACAAGAGAAGACTCTACACATGGACATCACCAGATGGTCAACACCGAAATCAGATTGATTATATTCTTTGCAGCCAAAGATGGAGAAGCTCTGTACAGTCAGCAAAAACAAGACCAGGAGCTGACTGTAGCTCAGACCATGAAATCCTTATTGCCAAATTCAGACTTAAATTGAAGAAAGTAGGGAAAACCACCTGACCATTCAAGTATGACCTAAATCAAATCCCTTATGATTATACAGTGGAAGTGAGAAATAGATTTAAGGGACTAAATCTGATGGACAGAGTGCCTGATGAACTATGCACGGAGGTTCATGACACTGTACAGGAGACAGGGATCAAGACCATCCCCATGGAAAAGAAATGCAAAAAAGCAAAATAGCTGTCTGGGGAGGCCTTACAAATAGCTCTGAAAAGAGAAGTGAAAAGCAAAGGAGAAAAGGAAAGATATAAGCATCTGAATGCAGAGTTCCAAAGAATAGCAAGAAGAGATAAAAAAGCCTTCCTCAGCGATCAATACAAAGAAATAGAGGCAAACAACAGAATGGGAAAGACTAGAGATCTCTTCAAGAAAATTAGAGATACCAAGGGAACATTTCATGCAAAGATGGTCACAACAAAGGACAGACACGTATGGACCTAACAGAAGCAGAAGCTATTAAGAAGAGGTGGCAAGAATACAGGGAAGAACTGTACAAAAAAGATCTTCACGACCAAGATAATCACGATAGTGTGATCACTCACCTAGAGCCAGACCTCCTGGAATGTGAAGTCAAGTGGGCCTTAGAAAGCGTCACTACGAACAAAGCTAGTGGAGGTGATGGAATTCCAATTGAGCTATTTCAAATCCTGAAAGATGATGCTGTGAAAGTGCTGCACTCAATATGCCAGCAAATTTGGAAAACTCAGTAGTGGCCACAGGACTGAAAAGATCAGTTTTCATTCCAATCCCAAAGAAAGGCAATGCAAGGAATGCTCAAACTACCGCACAATTGCACTCATCTCACACGCTAGTAAAGCTCAAAATTCTCCAAGCCAGGCTTCAGCAATATGTGAACCGTGAACTTCCAGATGTTCAAGCTGGTTTTAGAAAAGGCAGAGGAACCAGAGGTCAAATTACCAACCTATGCTGGATCATGGAAAAAGGAAGAGAGTTCCAAAAAAATATCTGCTTTATTGACTATGCCAAAGCCTTTGACTGTGTGGATCACAATAAACTGTGGAAAATTCTGAAAGGATTTAGAATAGGATGGGAATACCAGACCACCTTACCTGCCTCTTGAGAAATCTGTATGCAGGTCAGGAAGCAACAGTTAGAACTGGACATGGAAAAACAGACTGGTTCCAAACAGGAAAAGGAGTACGTCAAGGCTGTATATTGTTGAGATAGAGACAAAAGTGAGCTTCATTTAAAATTTTTTCATGTTTGCTTTAACTACAAATTTAGAAGCATTCTACAATTGCTCAGAAAAATATTTCTTGTAAATCTCCTTGCTTCTCATGAGGAGGGTAGGAGTATAAGTCCTCCCCTTGAAACTTCAGGCTGAGGAAATGAAGTTCAACTGTAATTTCTGACCAGATTTATAGTTGAGATTACACTCATACTTTTTGTATATAGCAATTAACGATGAGAGCTCGGATAGAAGTAGGCTAAATAGTAAAGAGAGATCTTATTTGTGTTTTAAATTTTGTCCTAAATAACTCAAAATGTGGATAATTCATTGTGCTGACTCATTTTAATAAACCAGGTTTTATCAGGAAGAAACGAACATCCTTTTAAAACTAATCTCTTCAGTTTTGGCCTGCTTGATTCAACTAAAGATTTTCAAGTTTCCTGTCCTGTGTTTAAAAAATATCTATGCTTTATAAATTAACTATATCGACTGCTACAAATAGGAGTTTGATATTGATTTATTTTTGTTCACACATTTAAGACATATAATTTAAAACATTTATTAAATGCCACAAGCATTACTGAACTATGTAACAAGGTTTTACATATTCATTTTCTCTATGTTATAGTTAAAAATCTATATGTGTTTTCTTAATCTGAGGAAGTAGCTGGCATAGGACTCTAGACTCTTTTGTAGAATTGTAACTTTGACTACATCAATGACTTTCGTACCTTAAAAACAACGTTTCTTTTAAAAAAAACCTTCTGCACAGAACCATATTATATAAAGAGACAAGTATAGAGTCATTTAGCTAAAGGAGTGGCCAGAGACCGTGCACCTGTGACTTCTCTGTTCCTCAACCCTTCAGTGACCCCCATGGGACCTTCCCCTTTTATGGGACATAGTTCAGAAACTAACACTTGTGAGAGAATCCTTCTCGCTAAACACCTTTAGAATTAAAACTTGCCGGTACATTGTTTTCTTGTGTATAATTTTCTCACCTTTCTATGTTTCGCTAAATGGAAAAGTTTAAAGAAAACTGCAGATGTGTTCTTCTTATTAATATTCGACTTCAAACTCCTTCATTTGAACATGATCCTCACCTAGAAATCAAAATAAAGGTCTCGGAAGTACATATTTAGGGCAGGAGCTGTTAAGGGAGAAGATGGTGATCTTGTGCATCTTTACCAGGATTATGGGTCATTCCCTAATTCTCTGAAATTATGTGTACTCAATAGATTGGTATTTATTATAGTTTTTATCAGATTAAATAGCATTCCATATATATGTTCTCTGTTATCTAAAAGCAGAATAAGTAGGAATTCATTTTCTTTTATTTATGTGATTATTTTTCTACCTAAGTAATCTTCAAGTTAGGTCTAGTCTCAAAGTATTATTTAAATGTCACATGTAGGAAATTATATGTCATTCCTATGATAATAATATCTCTTGTTTAACTTAAACATAATATTTGACTTATTTCAGATGCAGCAGGAGTTGGCAGGAGTATAACTAGAGAACTAGAAGAAGGTATGTTGCCAAAACGTATGAGTTAAACTTAGACATTGATTTCTGAAATACATGGTAAACAGTCAGTGGCATCTCTTTCCATTGTTTGGATAACAGTTGCTATCTTAAATATTTTTTCTTACATATAGCTAATGAAAAATGTGAGCATGAGCAGTCATAGTGAAAAATTCCTTCTTCCTCATTTATTCACCATGTTCCATTGCTTGAAAAACAAGCCCAAAAGGTCTAGGTATTTCTTTTATTTCTGCTATTTCCTTCTTCTGCTGCCTCCATCCCTGTGGAACTATCCGCCTACACCCTGACACTATTCTCAGAATACGTGGAGTTCATCAGCGTCTCAAGTGTCTGATAGTGGTTACGGTTAGGAACCCAGGCTGAAGCAGTCATGTTTGTGTAGCTGTCACTTGGGGGGTGACTTTAAAACTCCTCTGTCGCTGACCTTGTCACCAGTTTATCTTTCATGCTCAGGAAAAGCTCCAAACACCCACCTCAATTTGGGTCCTGCCAAAGTAGTTGCCCTTATCTACCACCCTCCTCTGCCCCTCAACTCTGCATCTAACCAGCCAGACTGTGTAGGATCCCACAGGTGCGCTTCCTCACCTCTGGTCTTTGTACATGTTTCTCCCCTCTACCTCTTGTACTTTCTCCTGTCCTTCAGATAGCTACTTACATATCACCTCCATCAAAAAGCTGGCAGTACTGACAAAAGGCTGGCTGTCCCTTTTGAGTGCTCCTTGTGCCATCTTTTATATCTGTCTTAGTATTTATGACTCTGTATGGAAATCCGCTGTTCATGTATTTTTCCAGTTTAGGGCATATCATTTTTCAGGGTGGACTGGGGCACCTTCATCTTGTAATTCCAGTGCTTGTCACAGCACCTCTGCATGTAGTTATCGAGTCAATGAATGAAGAATGAGAAAACCAGAAGCCCTGATACTCAGCCACACGTGCGACCATGAGCAGATTATATAATTGTAATCTTGTTTTTTGTGTTGTGTCATCTATAGATATATTTCATTCTTCGGAACACTTGGAAAGGTCTCAGTTTTTTGTTTATTTTTTTCTTAACTAATACTTAGTTAACTCAAGTATTTTAGGTAAAGAATATAATTCTTTCCTTTTCTTTCCAGTTGATGCTGAATTTGCATCTAATTCCTTTAGAGTGTCTCCTTGAGGATCTACAGATGGGTCAAATGTATATGAGGACCTACTATGGAAAACATCACAAGAATATGTACAGACTTTGAAGAAAAAAGATGATTTGAATGATAAATAGTAAAAGTTTCCCTACGGGACTGTTTACATGAAGTTTTCATTGTTTCCCATTAAACCTGATGAGAAATTCTTTATTAAAGGAAAATATTTTCATATTATGTGTGTATGATAACAATGTATATGGTATTTTAAGCGATGTTTCTCTGCCTCTAACTTAGCAGACTTAAAAGCCAGCACTGTTGAGTTTTCCATATTCAAAGTGATACTGTTAGTCACTCAGCCATGTCGACTCTTTGTGATCCCATGGACGAGCCCGCCAGGCTCCTCTGTCCATGGAATTCTCTAGGCAAGAATACTGGAGCAGGGAGCCATTCCCTTCTCCAGGGGATCTTCCAGAACCAGGGATCAAACCCAGGTCACCTGAATTGCAGGTGGATTCTTTACCATTTGAGCGGCCCTGTATGAACTCAAACCCTAATATCAGCTGTTTAAACAGCACCCAAACAACCAGACTTGTCATTAATATTTAGTGGTGTTGATGATAGCTTTTTTGTATTTTCCAGTTTTTATCACTATATATAGACCTAAAGATTTAGATACTGCTGTTATGGCTACCATCAATGTTTTGATGTCTTACAACTGTTAAGAGTGGCATAAAACTTACTATATGTAACTGTAAACATGGATTCATGGGTCTTTCCTCATGGAGAAATAAGATTTGCCTGAGTTTTTGCCCTTGCAATGACTTAACTTTTTTTAAAAATTTATTTTTAATTAGAGGATAATTACTTTACAATATTGTGATGGTTTCTGCCATACATTGACTTGAATCGGCCATAGGTATGCATATGTCCCCCCCTTCTTGAACCTCCCTCTCACCTTCCTCCCCATTCCACCCTTCTAGGTTGTCACAAAGCACCAACTTTGGGTTCCCTGCATCATACAGCAAATTCCAAAAAGACACATGTACCCCAGTGTTCACTGCAGCACTACTTACAATAGCTAGGACATGGAAGTAGCCTAGATGTCCATCAACAGATGAATGGACAAAGAAGCTGTGTATTATTCAGCTATAAAAAGAAATGCATTTGAGTTGGTTTTAATTGACTTTTGATTTACTTTTGAAAACCGTGTTAAAATGAGAGAAAAGTTCCAAGCACCAGACAGACATTTTCGCAAAACTCCCCTATCTCCTCCTAAGGTACCATTTATATTTCTTCAATGTTTTTTGTTATAAGTGCCCCTCCTTCCCCAAGTCACCTGTTTTTCAGAAGATGCCTTTATCTCCTACTCCCTGGCATTTACTAAGTAGTATATCAACTCCCGGTTGTAGTCACCCCCTCAAGTCACATTTCTTTGTGAACCTCTGCACGTGGTTGTTATTGTTCTGTCGCTCAGTCACGTCCATCTCTTTGCGACCCCATGGACTGCAACATGCCAGGCTTCCCTGTCCTTCACCACCTCCCGGAGTTTGCTCAAACTCAATGTCCATTTAGTCGAAGATGCCACCTAACTAGCTCATCCTCTGTCACCCCCTTCTCCTCCGGCCACAATCTTTCACAGCATCAGGGCCTTTTCCAATAAGTCGGCTCTTCCCATCAAGTGGCCAAAGTATTGGAGCTTCAGCATCAGTCCTTCCAATGAATATTCAGGGTTGATCTCCTTTAGGATTGACTGGTTTGTTCCCCTTGCTGTCCAAGGGACTCTCAAGAGTCTTCTGCAGCACCATAGTTTGAAAGCATCAGTTCTTCAACACTCAGCCTTTACGGTCCAACTCTCACATGTGTATATCATTCCTGGAAAGCTATTTAAATGTTTTTTTTCTCATGGTTATCTGCTTTTGTCAATTTAATTGGCAGATTCCCAATAACTGAACCTAAGAGGGTGGAGGAAGTGTTTTCCTCACCAACAGTTCCAAGAGCTGACATGTTAGTAATGCTCACTTAATCCTTCATCCCCTTGTCTTTCTGTCCTCTCAGTGATCTGACTTGGCAGAGCTCCAGTTTCATATGAGACTGATGATCCTTCTCCCCCACCACCCTCTCCAAGGGTCTCAGTGTTGCACTGCCCAGTAATCCTGCTACTTTTATTTAATTTGTATCTTCTGATATGGATTTCAGATCTCTTCTCTACGAACTTCTCACCATGCTTCTCCCCTCTCACTTGTACCAGACAATCTGAGGTCCCACAACACACTTCTTGAAAGGTTCACCTGTATCCCTAGCAGTTCTAGACTGTCTTCCCTTTCTTTCCTCAAAACTACTCCCAAGTCACTGATGACTACCACATCGCTGAATGAAAGCCACACCTTTCCTGCCCTTGTCTATCTGAATTCCTCCTCTTGGCGTTCACTCTAACTGACCTTTTGGAGACACTCCCTCCTTTTGGCTAGGCTTTCAGTATTCTTTCCTTTTATCCTGAAGGCACGGACAGGTCTTTGTGATCAGAGACACAATTCTTATTAAGTATCTCACAGTAAACATACAGGCGTTGCCCCCTCGCCCAGGACTGCCCCTGGGGCCGTGTGTTGAGAGCAGGTCAATTGTTCCACACCAGCAAGTGCAGAACAGAAGAAAACCTTGTCCCTGCTGCTGAGAAGGGCCTTCTCCTCTCCTGGGAAGGATGTCCTCCTTACTCTGGCCTTTGGTACGTAAGTAAAGGTGTCACCCACTCCAAAAAGGGTCCTTCTGCCCAGTGTTTCTCTGCCAATGAAATGAGTTGTGTTGAGAAGCAAAGGAACTGAGAAGTGGGAGCACCCATTGTACAGTCCACACTCTCCAACAGGCCATGGGCGGGGCTGCCCCGTAGGGCTCTCATCAGCGGGGGAGTGGGTGGAGCTGGCGGGGTTCTGGGGAGCAGAGACAGGCGCAGCTGCTCCCAGTAATGGGGCTCACAAGGCTCATTGCCATCTTGCTTTAAGGTGGGTGCAGCGTCTCCGCACACAGCACCCCCAGCCCAAGCAAGAGCATCGGCCAAGCTGGTTCACACCAGGAACTGGGGTTTGAAGAGCCAGGAGCAAGGCCTCTGTAGGAAACACCCAGCAAGCAAGAGAAACCAGACTAAGCACAAGGGAAAGGAGGTTAGTACTTTTATTCCTAATATTGTTTGTTTGTTTAACCTGGTAAGTGTTTATGGGCTTTGCTTGTAGCAAAATCTGTCCAGGAGCCTGACCTGGAGTCTCCAAGTTTCTGGGCCTCATCCCTTCTTGAAATATAAATTCTTAGGGAGATGGAGCACCTTCGGGGGACCTACTCTGGGCTGTAGGTCTCTCCTGCTCCTTGGGGAGATGAGACTATGAATTCTTTCAGATCGGAGCCATTAACTAGGTGAACAGTTGCAGATGTCTGCGCTGGAGAGTCTCAGAAGATCTGGGCTTTTTACAAAACCGCTGAGAAATCCAGGGAAGTTTATTTCTCCACAATTTCCCTCCTTGTTCCTAGAAGAGTTTTAGGCCACAATTCAGCCACTGTAACCAGTCCAAGGAAACTTGAAGTTGATGGGCACCAAATCCTTTTGGCTTGTCTTGGGCAACATTTAATCAGCAAGACCCTTACTGAGCAAAAGAAACTGGTCTCAGCCGAAGTCCCCCAAGTCTTAGATTCAGGAATCTAAGCAAGTCCCCCAACATTTTAGGGACTATTTTGGGAAGCAAGGTGGCTTCCTCCTTGGGTTTCTGTATTAACCTTTTCTACCTGATCCAGGGTTGTAGGGAAGCAAAATTTGTCACCCCAAAATGTGTCTCTTTGGCAAGAGAATGATTTTAGGCAGAATATTTTTAAGAAACAAAAGACTCAAAGCCTTTCTTTTGACAGCCTCCTTAAATGTTGAATAGTTTAGATAAAGGGGCTAGCCCAGGAAGACAGCTACTATGAGAGATACTGAGAAAAAATGTGGGCCAGGTGTGGTCAGGGGAACTCCAAATATTTACAGAGAGTTCCAAACACTTGCTTTTCCATCTCCATGTGAATCACCTTCCTCCACATTCTAGTTCCAAACCACTACCCACAACATCCTCCTCTGTCTCTAGCTGAAGATGGCATTTAAGGTGAGGGTTTCAACCATTCTGGTGAGTTACTCATGTTTTCTGGTTCTCACCCATGTATACAGAAGTATACACGTTGTTAACCTTTTGTTTGCTTTTCTCCTGTTAATCTGTCTCATGTTAAGTCGCTTCTTAACCAGCCAGATGAACCTAGAAGGATAGTTTTTGTCCTCCCCCACAGCACACACCTGAGTACAGGGAGCTATGCTGATTTACAACTGGCATAGGCTTTGCCTCGTCTGCAAGGAAGAGATCTCTGGCAAACTGTGATCCATACAGCAGCACCAGCCAGTGAGCTGATGCTCACCTGAAGGCCTTAGACATAGGTAGGGTCATTGTGTTACCCAGCTGCATCGCTTCCTGCAGGATAGGCTGATAAATCAGGAGATGAGTTGTTGGGGCAAGCAATAGCAACTTTGTTTGGAAAGCTGGTAGATCAAGGTAAAATGGTGGACTCATGTCCCCGAGAACCATCTTGGCTGAGTTAGAATTCAGGCTTGTTTTACACTAAAAGGAGAAAGAGTAAAGCCAAACCCTTCCTGGTTCCCATCAGCCTCTGAAGGGGTTGTGTTAATTCCCTTCCAGCAGTCATTGACAGCTGGGCTTGGTCAGGATGTTTCCTTGGAGCTAAATACAGGTATTTTATCTTAATGCTCATTATGTGGGAAGCAGGGCTCCCAGTGCTGAGCCACTATGTATAATTTAAGCTTACGGACAACATCCTTTTAGTGCTGCACTTGTAATAGAATACAAAAGGGTCTTCCCTATTACGGTTGTTCACTTCAGCAGAAGTCAGAGATAGATTTCATAGTGCCATTCGTTGAATAAAAATGATGGAGTCAGTAATTCTCCCTAATTTGAGCAAACTCCATGAGATAGTGATGGACAGGAAAGCCTGGTGTGCTACAGTCCATGGGGTTACAAAGAGGTGGACATGACTTAGTGACTGAATGACAACAATGCTCCCTAAAGAGCTCTCTGAAACAGAGCTGGGAGGCCATTAAGGAGTGTGGCATATGCACGTTTCAGCCTAGAGGCAATCTGAGCTTCAGATCATTTCTTTTCCATTTTGGAAGTCCTCCAGAACATCTGCCAGAAATTCAAGCTACTTCTTGGACCACGCCTGCCCTGTATACCTTGTGCTTCTGGGAGGCCAAATATTTCCTGACTCACATGAGGGTCAGTCACAGTTCTCATCAGGCAGTTTTTGACAACCTGTGGCTTTTTGTCTTCATAAGCCCTCGCCTCTCTTTCTCAGAAGACTTTCAGTTTAACCTGAATCACTCGTTCTTGAATTGTACTTATTTCCCTTTCAGTTACAGATTTAAATATCATATCTGAAATATATCTTCACAAAAACATCTAAACTGATATTTGACCAAACAGCTGGGATCATAAGCTAACCAAATCGACACATAAATGAACCCTCACACTAGACAGTTGTTTTAACTATCAGTTTTAAGGAGAATATTGAAATCGTCTAGTATTTCTCCAGTTCCTGGCTAGGTTTTATGGAGAACCTAGAACACAACCTATACGTTGCCTCCTGTCCTCCTGCAGGAGTTGGATAGATTTTGTTACCCAACCAAACCTGAGTCCATTTGCCCAATGCACAGTCAGACCAATCTGCTGACACCAGATGTGATGAAGGAAATTGTGGTGTTTATTCCAAGGTGCCCATTGCGAGGCCAGGCAAGAACAGAGGGCTCCTTCTCCAAAGACACAAACTCTCTGATGGCTTCCAGGGAAGGGTTTTATTGTTGCTGTTGATGTTGTTTTTAACGTCAGGAGTTTATTGTTAAAGCAAAGCAAGCTTCAAAATGTTGCACAGCGTATTTCCGGTAGGGAGAAATAGCTAGATATAGACACACATAAACTCACACACAGGAGTAGGTATACAGATAGCAGTGTAGAAATATATGTCCCCACGTTTTATATTAAACCGTTAATGTTTTCTTTCCAAGGAGGGTAGGCTGGTTTATGAGAGAATTAACAAAATCTTAAACCTTTCCCGATAGTTAGAATATTTTCAAAAAAATAAATGCACTTCTTGGTAAAGTAGAATGAAGAAAAATATGTGACTTAGGTTTGCTAAGGACAAAACCCATTTTTTCAAAAAACTTATTTTATATTGGAGCAGAGCCGATGAAGAAAAGGGTGATAGTTTCAGGGGCACAGACAGTGACTCCACCATATATATACATGTATCTATTCTCCCCCAAATTCAGGGAAGGGTTCTGAAATGCAACGTTTGGGGTCTGGATGTGAGGTGCTGATGGCTGGTGTACCTCTTTCTGGATTGGTTGGTGGTAGCTAACTGGGTGGTTTCAGGAATCAGTATCATCAGCCATGACCAAGTTTCAACTGGTCTGGGGTAAGCATAGGTGTAGACAGCATGCAGTTAACTTCTTCCACCTGGGGCCAGTGTCAGTATCTGCAGAAGAACTCATGGATATGGCTCCGAAAGTTCTCTGCAACTCTTGAGGAAGAGTTAAAGGTCCTTGAGTTTGTTTGAAGGTTTAACTATTGTTATTTTGTCTTGCTCAACTGTTTTCATTTGTCTCAGCATCTTCTCACTTCTCTAATTACGTTTGCTCTTTGGGACTCTGGCAAAGCCTTGGAGGCTAAAGCTTTTCTACAAACTAGTGGGAGGGTATATGGGGAGGTCCCCACAGGGTCCAACTCCATTCTCATTAGTTCTTCTTTTTAGTGTGTCCCCCTTTATTTTTAATAGATTCAAGAGGCGGAGGGAAGATTCCTAGTTAGGAGCTTTTCTTTTGTAACTCGCCTAGGCTGAGAAGTCTACAAAAATCTCTCTTCTAAAGGGGGAGGGACAAATTAGGAGTATGGCATTAACAGATTCAAACTACTAGGTATAAAATGATAAGCAATGAGGCTATACTGTATAGTACAGGGAGTTATAGCCATATCTTGTAATAAACTGTATTGGAGTAAAATCTGCAAAAATACTGAATCACTATGCTGGAGAACTGACACTAACACAATATTTTAAACCAACTATAGTTCAATTTTAAAACTTAAGAAAAAACATAATTTACATATTGAAAAAAATGTCTTTCTTGAAATAATCTGTGTGTCATATTCCCCCATCTCAGATGTTCAATGCGTATCATGTCCTTCAAAAGTCGCACAACCAAAACCAACCAATTTCAGAGTCTAGTCTCTGTGCTGGATGTTAGAGATGCAAAAACAAACAAAATGTGGCTTCTCCTTTCTTGTTGGTTGTTACTGCTTGTCACTGGGCCATGATCTTAGTTTTTTGAATGTTGAACTTTAAGTCAACTTTTTCACTCTCCTCTTTCATCAAGAGGCTCGTTAGTTCTTCACTTTCTGCCATAAGGGTGCTGTCATCTGCGTATCTGAGGTTACTGATATTTCTCACTGCAATCCGGATTCCAACGTGTGCTTCCTCCAGTCTGGCATTTTGCATGACGTACTCTGCATATAAGTTCAATAAGTAGGGTGACAATATACAGCCTTGATGGACTCCTTTCCCAATTTGGAACATTGAGGTGCTTGCATCTTTTTCAAGTCTGGTTTTCTCTGGATATATGCCTAGGAATGGGATTGCTGAATCATATGGCAAGTCTATATTTAGTTTTTAAAGAAATTTCCATAGAGTTCTCCACAGTGGGTGTACCCTAGTTACATTCCATAAGCTGTGTAGGAGGGTTCCCTTTTCTCCACACTCTCTCCAGCATTTATTATTTGTAGGTTTTTTGATGGTGGCTATTCTGATTGGTGTGAAATGATACCTCATTGTAGTATTTCTGCATTTCTCTAATTATTAGTGATGTGGAGCATCCTTTATGAGCATCCTTTCATGTGCTTTTTGATCATCTGTCAGTATTCTATAGAGAAAAGTCTACCTAGATCTTACATTCATTTATTGATTGGGTTGTTTGTATTTTGATATTTAGCTCCTTGAGCTGTTTGAATATTTTGGAGATTAATCCTTTGTCATTTGCATCATTTCAGAGTATTGTCCCCCCTTCTGTGGGTTTTCTTCTGTCTTGTTTATGATTACCTGTACTGTGCAGAAGCAAAGTTTAATTAGATCCCATTGGTTTATTTTTGTTTTTATTTTCATTATTGTAAGAGGTGGGTGAAAAAACATACTGCTGTGATTTATGTCAGAGAGTACTCTGCCTATGTTCTCCTCTAAGAGTTTTGTGGGGTCTGTTCTTATATTTCAGTTCAGTTCAGTTCTGTTCAGTCACTCAGTCGTGTCTGACTCTTTGCGACCCGATGAATCCCAGCACGCCAGGCCTCCCTGTCCATCCCCAACTCCCGGAGTTCACTCAAACTCATGTCCATCGAGTCCATGATGCCATCCAGCCATCTCATCCTCTGTCGTCCCCTTCTCCTCCTGCCCCCAATCTGTCTCAGCATCAGAGTCTTATCCAATGAGTCAACACTTCGCATGAGGTGGCCAAAGTACTGGAGTTTCAGCTTCAGCATCATTCCTTCCAAAGAAATCCCAGGGCTGATCTCCTTTAGAATGGACTGGTTGAATCTCCTTGCAGTCCAAGGGACTCTCAAGAGTCTTCTCTAACACCACAGTTCAAAAGCATCAATTCTTCAGCACTCAGCTTTCTTCACAGTCCAACTCTCACATCCATACATGACCACTGGGAAAACCATAGCCTTGACTATATGGACCTTTGTTGGCAAAGTAGTGTCTCTGCTTTTGAATATGCTATCTAGGTTGGTCATAACTTTTCTTCCAAGAAGTAAGCATCTTTTAATTTCATGGCTGCAGTCACCATCTGCAGTGATTTTGGAGCCCAAAAAAATAAAGTCTGGCACTGTTTCCACTGTTTCCCCATCTATTTGCCATGAAGTGATGGGACCAGATGCCATGATCTTCATTTTCTGAATGTTGAGCTTTAAGCCAACTTTTTCACTCTCCTCTTTCACTTTCATCAAGAGGCTTTTTAGTTCTTCTTCACTTTCTGCCATAAGGGTGGTGTCATCTGCATATCTGAAGTTATTGATATTTCTCTTGGCAATCTTGATTCCAGCTTGTGTTTCTTCCAGTCCAGCGTTTCTCATGATGTACTCTGCATATAAGGCAAATAAGCAGGGTGACAATATACAGCCTTGACGTACTCCATTTCCTATTTGGAACCAGTCTGTTGTTCCATGTCCAGTTCTAACTGTTGTTTCCTGACCTGCATATAGGTTTTTCTCAAGAGGCAGGTCAGGTGGTCTGGTATTCCCATCTCTTTCAGAATTTTCCACAGTTTATTGTGATCCACACAGTCAAAGGCTTTGGCATAGTCAATAAAGCAGAAATAGATGTTTTTCTGGAACTCTCTTGCTTTTTCGATGATCCACTGGATGTTGGCAATTTGATCTCTGGTTCCTCCGCCTTTTCTAAGGTCTTTAATTTCTTTTGAGATTATTTTTGTGTATGTTAGGGAGTATGGTAATTTCATTCTTATGCTTGTAGCTGTTCATTTTTATCAGCACTACTTATTCAAGAGGCTGTCTTTTCTCCATTGTATAGTCTTGCCTCCTTTGTCGTAGATCACTTGACCGTAGGTGCATTGGTTTCTCTCTGGACTTTGTATTTTGTTCCATTGCTCTATTCAATATATCTCTGTTTCTGTGCCAGAACCAGTGTCTTGATTACTTTAGCTTGTAACTAACACAGCCTTGTCTAACTCAATGAAACTAAGCCATGCCATGTGGGGTCGACAGAGGATGAGATGGCTGGATGGCATTACCGACTCGACGGACACGAGTTTGGGTAAACTCCAGAAGTTGGTGATGGCCAGGGAGGCCTGGCGTGCTGTGACTCATGGGATCGCAAAGAGTTGGACACGACTGAGTGACTGAACTGAATTGACTGGTAGTCTGAAGTCAGGGAACCTGATTCTGTCAGCTCTTGCTTTTCTTTCTCAAGATTGCTTGGCTATTTGGGGTCTTTTTTTCCCCATTCACACTGTAAAATTTTTTGTTCTAGTTCTGTGAAAAACACCATTGGAAAGGTGAGGCATTCAATCTGCAGATTGCTTTGGGTAGTATAGTTATTTTGACAGCAAATTTGTTCAAGGTGGTTCTAGGAAAGGCCAGCATCTTAAAGCATTCAGATGGTCTGCCTGCGACCCTTCCTTTTGCTACATTTTTGTGTGATGTGGGTCAACATGAGAAGCAGACAGGAAAATAGTTGCCTCTCCTGGCATGTGGTAACATTGTGGAATATGAAAATGTGAGTCAAACACAGAGACAGCCCAGTCAAACAGCACCTAAACACAGAGCTGATGTGGGCACTTGTGGGTGTGTACTTGTGCTTCTGAGAAACATTATACAAGTAAGGAATGGAAGTAATGAAACATAGTTCAGAAAAAAATTTAAAGTGAAAATATTGTAGACAAACCTATAAAAGAATAAAAATTTGGAGACAAAAGAGAAAGGAGAGCTCAAGGGAGCAAGAGACCAGGGAACATGGATTAAAGTACTGACAGGGAACTCCAGGAGATAAGATCCTATTCGTCTATTTCTTGTAGTTCTAATAATACTAATTGAATTTCAGATGAATATCATACAAGTAGAGGACAAGAAAAAATACACCAAGTCATCTGGAATCAATTCAATGGAATTCTTTATTGCATGGGACTCTATTTACGTTATATATATTTTACATATCACTTACCTACCATATTTTATATATGTTTATTTTTAATATGTATATATAAATGACAATGTCAAGTGCTAAGTTTTGAATTTTCAGTGATACCAAAGAGAGAGTTGCAGGAATTTAGGAGAAGTTGCATAAATGTGAGCTAGTGTGGTTGGGAGAGAAGGACAGCTCTGGGAGGGGCTGGGACATGGCCTGGGCCCTGACTGATGGGGAGTGAACAGGATATTTGAGGTGAACAGAATTTGCTTCCTATGATAGTTGTTAAGCAAGGAAATTATGAACATCCATAAACCTACAGTAAAGATGCAGAGTGGCAAAGCATGGCCGGCAATTAAAAGAATAATCTTGTTGATAACCTTCAGAGGAGTTATAAAGGATGAGAAGCCTGAAGTTCCAGACTCAGCAATGTCATCTTGTTTTTTCAGTGTTCTGATGCCAATTGTGCCATTTTTTAAAAAGAAAATTAACAAGTTGGTAATTGGTAGGAAAGCTTGACATGACATATTTATTATGTATATAACCTGTTCTCCACAGATCCATATTTATTTCGTCCAGCTGCTTTTAAAAGTTAAAATTGTCTACACATGAAGGGCGTAGAGAGTTATCTTCAGAAGAGGATCAGGTCAATTTGAAACCAAAGGAGGAAGATTAGTCTAATTAAAAGTTAGATTAATAAAGAGAGTTGTATTCCGCAAGTCTAATGCTTTCAGTTCAGTTCAGTCACTCAGTAGTGTCTGACTCTTTGCGACCCCATGAATCATAGCACGCCAGGCCTCCCTGCCCATCACCAACTCCCGAAGTTCACTCAGACTCACGTCCATAGAGTCAGTGATGCCATCCAGCCATCTCATCCTGTAGTCCCCTTCTCCTTCTGCCCCCAATCCCTCCCAGCATCAGAGTCTTTTCCAATGAGTCAACTCTGCGCATGAGCTGGCCAAAGTACTGGGGTTTCAGCTTTAGCATCATTCCTTCCAAAGAAATCCCAGGGCTGATCTGCTTCATAATGGACTGGTTGGATCTCCTTGCACTCCAAGGGACTCTCAAGACTCTTCTCTAACACCACAGTTCAAAAGCATCAATTCTTCAGCACTCAGCTTTCTTCACAGTCCAACTCTCACATCCATACATGACCACTGGGAAAACCATAGCCTTGACTATATGGACCTTTGTTGGCAAAGTAATGTCTCTGCTTTTGAATATGCTATCTAGCTTGGTCATAACTTTCCTTCCAAGGAGTAAGTGTCTTTTAATTTCATGGGTTTAGTCACCATCTGCAGTGTTTGGAGTCCCCCAAAATAAAGTCTGACACTGTTTCCACTGTTTCTGCATCTATTTCCCATGAAGTGGGGACCAGATGCCATGATCTTCGTTTTCTGAATGTTGAGCTTTAAGCCAACTTTTTCACTCTCCTCTTTCTCTTTCATCAAGATGCTTTTTAGTTCCTCTTCACTTTCTGCCATAAGGGTGGTATCATCTGCATATCTGAGGTTATTGATATTTCTCCTGGCAATGTTGATTCTAGCTTGTGCTTCTTCCAGCCCAGCGTTTCTCATGATGTACTCTGCATATGAGGTAAATAAGCAGGGTGACAATATACAGCCTTGATGTACTCCTTTTCCTATTTGGAACCAGTCTGTTGTTCCAAGTCCAGTTCTAACTGTTGCTTCCTGACTTTCATATAGATTTCTCAAGAGGCAGGTCAGGTGGTCTGGTATTCCCATCTCTTTCAGAATTTTCCACAGTTTATTGTGATCCACACAGTCAAAGGCTTTGGCATAGTCAATAAAGCAGAAATAGATGCTTTTCTGGAACTCTCTTGCTTTTTCCATGATCCAGCAGATGTTGGCAACTTGATCTCTGGTTCCTCTGCCTTTTCTAAAACCAGCTTGAACATCTGGAAGTTCATGGTTCACATATTGCTGAAGCCTGGCTTGGAGAATTTTGAGCATTACTTTATTAGCGTGTGAGATGAGTGCAATTGTGTGGTAGTTTGAGCATTTTTTGACATTGCCTTTCTTTGGGATTGGAATGAAAACGGACCTTTTCCAGTCCTGTGGCCACTGCTGAGTTCTCCAAATTTGCTGGCATATTGAGTGCAGCACTTTCACAGCATCATGTTTCAGGATCTGAAAGAGCTCAACTGGAATTCTATCACCTCCACTAGCTTTGTTCGTAGTGATGCTTTCTAAGGCCCACTTGAGTTCATATTCCAGGATGTCTGACTCTAGGTCAGTGATCACATCATCGTGATTATCTGGGTCGTGGCAGCTGCGACTGGCGCACTTAAGCGCGGGCGGCTGCGACTGGCGCACTTAAGCACGGCCGAGAGGAGCTACCCCACGTCCGAGGTCAGGGGAAGAAGCCGGGAGGACCCCATGCCCAAAGGGCGGCAGCCAAGAGGAGTTACCCCACATCTGAGGTCAGGGGCAGCGGCCGAGAGTGCCAGGCTCTGATGGTGCAGGAACGCCCGAGAAGAGCTACCCAAATCCGAGGTCAGGGGCAGCAGCCAAGAGGAGCTACCCTGCGTCCGAGGTCAGGAGCGGCGGCCGAGAGGAGCTACCCCACGCCCCCACGCCCGAGTCAGGGCGGCAGCCGAGAGGAACTACCCTACACCCCCACACCCGAGGCCAGAGGTGGCAGCCAGGAGGAGCTATCCCACACCTGAGGCCAGGGGCTGCTGCCAGGAGGAGCAACCCCATGCCCGAGGCCAGGGGTGGCAGCCAGGAGGACCAACCCCACGTCCAAGGAGTGGTGGCTGCACGTGCAGGAGGGCCTAGAGGAGCTATCCCACGTTGAAGGTCAGGAAGGGCAGCAGTGAGGAGATACCCCTCTCCAAGTTAAGGAGCAGCGGCTGCACTTTGCTGGAACAGCTGTGAAGAGATACCCCATGCCCAAGGTAAGAGAAACCCAAGTAAGACGGTAGGTGTTGCAAGAGGGCATCAGAGGGCAGACACACTGAAACCATACTCACAGGAAAGTAGTCAATCTAATCACACTAGGACCACAGCCTTGTCTAATTCAATGAAACTAAGCCATGCCCATGGGGCAACCCAAGATGGGCGGGTCATGGTGGAGAGATCTGACAGAATGTGGTCCACTGGAGAAGGGAATGGCAAACCACTTCAGTATTCTTGCCTGAGAACTCCATGAACAGTTTGAAAAGTCAAAATGATACGATACTGAAAGAGGAACTCCCCAGGTCAGTAGGTGCCCAATATGCTACTGGAGATCGGTGGAGAAATAACTCCAGAAAGAATGAAGGGATGGAGCCAAAGCAAAAACAATATCCAGCTGTGGATGTGACTGGTGATAGAAGCAAGGTCCAATGCTACAAAGAGCAATATTGCATAGGAACCTGGAATGTCAGGTCCATGAATCAAGGCAAATTGGGAGTGGTTAAACAAGAGATGGCAAGAGTGAATGTCTACATTCTAGGAATCAGTGAACTAAAATGGACTGGAATATGTGAATTTAATTCAGATGACCATTCTATCTACTACAGCGCACAGGAATCCCTCAGAAGAAATGGAGTAGCCATCATGGTCAACAAAAGAGTCTGTAATGCAGTACTTGGATGCAATCTCAAAACGACAGAATGATCTCTGTTCATTTCCAAGGCAAACCATTCAATATCACAGTAATCCAAGTCTATGCCCCAACCAGTAAAGCTAAAGAAGCTGAAGCTGAACAGTTCTATGAAGACCTACAAGACCTTTTAGAACTAACACCCAAAAAAGATGTCCTTTTCATTATAGGGGACTGGAATGCAAAAGAAGGAAGTCAAGAAACACCTGGAGTAACAGGCAAATTTGGCCTTGGAATACGGAATGAAGCAGGCAAAGACTAATAGAATTTTGCCAAGAAAATGCACTGGTCATAGCAAACACCCTCTTCCAACAACACAAGAGAAGACTCTACACATGGACATCACCAGATGGTCAACACCGAAATCAGATTGATTATTTCTTTGCAGCCAAAAATGAGATGCTCCATATAGTCAACAAAAACAAGACCAGGAGCTGACTGTGGCTCAGATCATGAACTTCTTATTACCAAATTCAGACTTAAATTGAAGAAAGTAGGGAAAACCTCTAGACCATTCAGGTATGACCTAAATCAAATCCCTTTTCTCATGAGGTGGCCAAATACTGGAGTTTCAGCTTTAACATTATTCCTTCCAAAGAAATCCCAGGGCAGATCTCCTTCAGAGTGGACTGGTTGGATCTCCTTGCAGTCCAAGGGACTCTCAAGAGTCTTCTCCAACACAATTCAAAAGCAACCATTTTTCGGTGCTCAGCCTTCTTCACAGTCCAACTCTCACATCTATACATGACCACAGGAAAAACCATAGCCTTGACTAGACGAACCTTGTTGGCAAAGTAATTTCTCTGCTTTTGAATATGCTAAGTTGGTCATAACTTTCCTTCCAAGGAGTAAGCGTCTTTTAATTTCATGGCTGCAGTCACCATCTGTAGTGATTTTGGAGACCAGAAAATAAAGTCTGACACTGTTTCCACTGTTTCCCCATCTATTTCCCATGAAGTGATGGGACCGGATGCCATGATCTTCGTTTTCTGAATGTTGAGCTTTAAGCCAACTTTTTCACTCTCCTCTTTCACTTTCATCAAGAGGCTTTTGAGTTTGTCTTCACTTTCTGCCATAAGGGTGGTGTCATCTGCACATCTGAGGTTATGATATTTCTCTTGATTCCAGCTTGTGTTTCTTCCAGTCCAGCGTTTCTCATGATGTACTCTGCATATAAGTTACATAAACAGGGTGACAATATACAGCCTTGACGAACTCCTTTTCCTATTGGAACCAGTCTGTTGCTTCCATGTCCAGTTCTAACTGTTGCTTCCTGACCTGCATATAGATTTCTCAAGAGGCAGATCAGGTGGTCTGTTATTCCCATCTCTTACAGAATTTTCCACAGTTTATTGTGATCCACGCAGTCAAAGGGTTTGGCATAGTCAATAAAGCAGAAATAGATGCTTTTCTGGAACTCTCTTGCTTTTTACATGATCCAGCTGCTGCTGCTGCTGCGCTTAAGTCACTCAGTCGTGTCCAACTCTGTGTGACCCATAGACGGAATCCCCGTCCTTGGGATTCTCCAGGCAAGAGCACTTAAGTTGGGTTGCCCATTTCCTTCTCCAATGCATAAAAGTGAAAAGTGAAAGGGAAAGTCGTGTCCGACTCTTCGCGACCCACGGACTGCAGCCTACCAGGCTCCTCTGTCCATGGGATTGCCAGGCAAGAGTACTTGGAGTGAGGTGCCATCCAGTGGATGTTGGCAATTGATCTCTGGTTCCTCTGCCTTTTTCTAAAACCAGCTTGAACATCAGGAAGTTCATGGTTCACATATTGCTGAAGCCTGGCTTGGAGAATTTTGAGCATTACTTTACTAACTTGTGAGAATAGTGCAATCGCTAAGGCGCAGGCGGCTGCGACTGGCGCGCTAAAGTGCGGCCTAGAGGAGCCACCCCACGTCCCGAGGTCGGGGCAGTGGCCGAGAGTATCAGACTGCGAAGGGCGCAGGAACGGCCAAGAAAAGCTACCCCCGCGCCGAGTCAGGAGGCGGCGACGAGAGGAGTTACCCCGAGTCCGAGGTCAGGGGCGGCGACCAGAGGAGTTACCCCGTGTCCAAATGCTCTAACAGCTATCTAAACACAGAGTAATCCCATGGCTCCTCTGAAATGCCTTGGGAGTGAAGAGCGAACCTCCCGCCCCAGAGCCCCCTTGCCGCCTGCCCTTCCCTGGTGGTGAGGTGAGGGTGTTTGCATGGCCGGCTCCCCGGTGGGGCTACACTCACCGCAGCCCTCAGGGCCGGCTCTAATGCCCGGGCTACCCGGTCCCCACCTCCCTGGTGTAACTCGCACCTGAGCTCCAGCAGCCCGTCTCCCGGTCTCTCTGCGCGCCACCGGGGCGAGAGGCCCACCGCGCAGCCCGCGCACACAGAGGCTTCGAGGACGCGGGCGGCGGGGGTCGCTGAGGAAGTGGCGGCGTCCCCGGCGCGCGGGAAGCCGCCGAAACCGACCTGCCCACAGCCACGGAGTGGAACCACAGGCACACCCGCCATCTTGCACGCGGTTGTGCAGCCCCAGAGCAGCGGCCCCGGGAGCCGCCCGCCCCCGCCCTCACGGCGCCCCGCCTCAGGTAGCCTTCCCTCGGCCGCGCGGGCAGCTCCCGGGCCGGCTCCACGGGCTTCTCGCAGAACACGGCGCGGGCGCCGGGCGGAGAGCTTAGCGCGGGCCTCTTCGAGGTGTTGGCGGGCGCACAGAGGGCGGTGTGAGCAGCCAGCACCAACGCCCGGTGCCTGGGGGCGGGGTTGTGTGGGCGGCGAGCCGGGCGGGCGCCTGCGCGGGGGGCGTGAGGCGGGGGGGGGGGGCGCAGGCCGGCGTCGGGGGTTGTGAGAGCGGGAGGCCGCACGCCGCACTGGGTGAGGGCAGCGCGCGAGAGGCGAGCGGGGCCATTGGGGAGCGGGGAGAGGGGTCCGTGTGAGCGGGAAGCATGAACCGAGAGCGTACGAGCGGGGAGCCCGGCCGGCACCGCAGGGGCGTGTGAGCCGGAAACCGGGCCTTGGTGGGAAAGGCGCGCCGGCGCCCGGGCCCTGTCAGTGGGAAACGCGCACCGGCGCCCGGAGCCCTGTGACCCGGAGGGCGGGTAGTCACCCTCTGGCCTGAGGCCGAGCTGCTGGCGGTTGAAACCGGGCCCCCTCCGCGTGGGGCGGGCGAGCGCCCGGAGAAAGCTGTGAGGCACCAGCAGTGGGCTTGGCCAGTGCCTGTGTCCGGCCGCACCGGCTCCTAATTGTTTTTAATTGGAGGATAATGACAATATCCTGATTTTTTACCCTCACTTTGGGTTTGAAGTGACGTTTATCTAAAAATGCTGCATTATTCCAGGTCAGTCTATAGCCAAATGTTTGTGTCTCTTCCTTCCGTTCTCCCCTCGATTTTTATTGGAGTACAGTTGATTTACAATATTGTGTAGTGTCAGGTGTGCAGCAGAGTGAATCAGTTACGTGTATATATCAGCTCTTTTTAAAAGCATTTTTTCCGTATGGGCTCTTACAGAGTGTTGAGTCCCTGTGCTATACGGTTGGTCCTCATTAGTTATGTATTTCCTACCAATAGTGTGTAGTGTGTATGTGTCAGTCCCAGTCTCCCAACCAAACGTGTGTTTCTTTGGTACATGTGCACGTGTAAAACTGCTAGAGAGCGTCAGAGAGCAACAGGCTGAATTGTTTGTTTGTTTGTTTTTACCACTTTGGCCTTAAAAGAGAGTTCTTGAAACTTGAAAGTATTACTGCGTTTGAATTGTCAACGTGATCTGCAAGGAACATTTCAAGAGACGCCAAGTATGGGGGATAGTGATAAATCTGTGGGCTTATGACAACAGCAGTTTGCTTTAGTGATGTTTTAACAAGGGCTTCCCTGATCGCTCAGTTGGTAAAGCATCCGCCTGCAGTGCAGGAACCCCAGTTCGATTCCTGGGTCGGGAAGATCTGGAGAAGGGAAAGGCTACCCACTCCAGTATTCTGGCCTGGAGAGTTCCATGGACTGTATAGGGAATGGGGTGGGCAAGAGTCAGAGACAACTGAGCGACTTTCACTTTTATGCTAATAATACAAAGCATTTTGGATGTGCAGAGTACCTTTATGGCAGCCATACTTGAAGTAACAGAAAGTAAGGGTGCCCTGTTTGAAGGTGGCACCAACGCAAGGAGCTAGGAAGGGCCTGCTGTCTTCGTGCAGGCGGCTGCTGCCTGGTGATCCAGCACCGTGCCTGAAGTCAGCATCCTGGTTCTGACACTTAGCAGCTGTGGGATCTTGGCAAACCTGTCTTACCTGGATTACACGTGGGCAGTTTGTAAAAGTAGGATATTTTCTTAGAAAGGGTTTAGGAATCTTCATGCAACTCAGTGTTCATTTTAACAGAGTATCTCTGAGAGCCTTCCACAGAAGTATGTGGATGTTTATCTGGAGCTGCTGGTCAAAGAGGAAAAGAAACATTAAATGGACAAGTAGAAGGTAAGAACTAGATTTGATAGAAAGGTCATTTGACAGAACGTTGAATTAAAATGGGACTGCTGACGTATTCTAATAGCCAAAGCAAATCACCTGTCGATGGGTAGTGAGGAAAAAGTCGAGGAGGGATATAGTGTATCTTATCAGGTGTCAGCCACAGATTAAATTGAGAATGCCATTTAGGAGCTAAATTATGAGTTCCTGGACTTCCTTGGAGGTCTGGTCCAATGGTTAAGACCATGCAGTTAAGACTCTGATGCAGGGGGTGCAGTTCGATCCTGGTCAGTGTGATCCATGGCGAAAGAAAAAAATTACTAGTGTGTTTCAAGATATTCTACAACCTCAGGAGGTTGAGAACTAAGAGGAAAGAGGGAATGAAGGATGAGAGAGGCATAGGGTTCAGGGAGGAAATGAAGGAAAGAAAGCAAGGGTCTATGGGGAAGGTGGCAAGAAATGTTAGGTCTTAGAAAAAGGGAGAGTATTTGACATGGGCGATGAATTTGAAGTGAGCTTGTCCGAGAGGAACAGCAGAGTTTCCTTGTCTTATTGTTTTTCTGGCTGTGAGAAGGCATTCAGGATTGAGGTCCCTGGGCACGCAGAGCTGTGTGTAACCTCTGTGCAGGAACATGGCATAGGCGCTCAGCTGTAAATGTGTGCAAATTGATGTCATATGAGATGATGCCTCTTCATAGGATGGTGTCAGCTAGGCCAAAACAAAAGAACTGGAAGGAAGGAGAGAGCAGGGGCCACGATGGGGAGATCAAGGAACCGACAGCCTGCCTACAGTGTCCACTGGAAGTTTCCAGTTCTAATGCAGTTTCAGTTTGGAGGGAATGTCTCCAAAGTGAGGGTAGAGTGAAGGTATGTTGCTGCTGCTGCTAAGTCGCATCAGTCATGTCCGACTCTGGGCGACCCCATCAACGGCAGCCCACCAGGCTTCTCCATCCATGGGGTTTCCCAGGCAGAGTACTGGAGTGGGTTGCATGCCTTCTCCTGAGGGTAAGTTGAGGCTAAGATTTTAGAAGAATAAATTAAGTTGAGGTCATGTAGAAGCAGACTCAGTGTAGACCAGAGTTTCTCACATTTGAATTAGTTGCCTGGGGACCTTGTGGGAAGGGTACTTGCTGAGCAGGAGGTCTGAGATTCTGTGTTTCTAACAGGCTTTCTGAGTAGCAAGGGTGTAGCCTTGCCTTTAGAGAAATCTGGAAGAGGAGCATCGGATAGTGCAGGACAGAACAGGATCGAGAAAAAGCATTATTTTGTTTTTCTTTCTGAGCGTGTTTATAGCCAGAGGGAAGCAAAGAGTTGCAGTAGCATTACAGGTGTAAGATACCATTGCTAAGCAGAGAGGGAAAAAGAAGTGGTGGAGATGATCCATAGAAGGAATGTAAAGGGGAAGAATTCAGACCGCAGATCCAGAGATTACCCTTTGAAGGAGAGATTCTAGTGACAGGAGGAAGGGAGGAAAGTAAGTCCTTAGGGAGGTGAGTTTGGAGTTGATGAGGACACTTAAGAGAATTCCTTCTACATGGCTCCAGTGTATTTCCACTGAAAAGAGAAAAGTCATTGTTTGCTCCAGAGAATACTGGGGGGTGGGGGAGAAGGGTGGTGGTGCTAGAACTAGGGGAAACCCCACCCCTCTAAGTAACTCTCAGGCATCAGAGGTATATGTTGTATTGGTATTTATATTTGAAGTAGACTAATTTGAATATGGAAGGCATTGACTTTTTTTTTTAAGATAGCTGATTTTTGGCAGTTGTTTCACAGAAATCCTCTGAAGCATTAGCATGATGTCGCAAACCAAACTAAGTTTTGAAACAAAACAATTAATAGGGTTCATCCCTAAATGCTGGAAGTGTTATTTTCAATAAATACTACACTGATTTTGAAACATGCAAGATTTTTAATATCTAATAATTCTGTGGCAATTAAATTATTCACAAATTCTTATGGAATACAGAATAGGGAACAAACAGATTGAGTGAATCAATGTAAGTAAATACTAGAAAAGTAAAAGAAAAAATGAGACAACTAGTTAGTATCTCTCATAAAGAGACGCTTACAGTGAGTGACGTGTAAGATACAATAAGCTTGAAGCAGTAGTGAGTTTGAGGGGAGAGGACAACGTGGAAGTGATTCTCTGAAATAAGAGTTTGTAGAAGGTCGTCAGAGTTGTATTCTTCCTCACGTTCTAATAAATGGAGACTTTGTTTTCATATTTTTCAGGTTGGGATTCTACTGGTTTGAGCCTCAGTAGTGAGACTTGTCAAAGAGCCAGGCATTTGCAAGTTGATGATCAGTGTCTGTTGATTTCACAATCAATGACCAAAAATCAGTCCAGCATCCACAGAATTGGGACAGATGACCTGTTAGGTGTAGAATAGGAAAAGGAGTCCAGAATGTAGTGGCTAAAAGACAAGAAGGGTAGAGCCCGCAAAGATAGAACAAAGGAAGGTCCGAGGACCGGAGTGAGGACCTCAGGTAGAAAAAAACAGCACTCCTGCTAGCCCAGTTTACATGGGCAAGTCCAGGGGGAGGAAAAAAACATGTAAAAAGAGGGGCCAAAGGCCGGGGGTTTCTCTCCCATGCATGTGCGCTCTGTCTCTCTCCCTCTCTCTCTTTCTCTCTTCTCTCTGCATCTTTGGGTCAGCATGTCCTCACAACTCATGGATGTATTTTCAAATAAAACTGAGCTGTAACATGGAGCTGTAACACTACCTGAGAGCTGTGACGCCGAGGGCTTTAACGTCCGTCGCTTCAAATGTTTGCTGTGACAAGACAGAAACGAGGAAATTACACACTCCCCTGACAACCTTAATAGATAAAGAAAAGGTGAATATGGAGTGGTGTTTCTGGCAGGGACTTACACGCTCTATCAGCTGTGCAGGTCTGAGCTGCCAGAAAACAGAGAAAGCAAACAAGGTAGTGAAGAAGCCCAGAGCTTTCAGCCCTGGGCACTTGGGCACTGACGTTTCCAAATTAGATATTGTGGCAAAATCTACCGGTGCTGATCCTTTTATGCCACCTACAGGCAAACGGTATTTTTAGAAAGGTGTTTGCATTCTTCCTCTTACCATAGTACGACCATCATACCTGACAAAGGAGAGTTAGGAGAAAGTAAATTCATTTAGGCTAGTATGTAGCATACCTGATAGTGGTAGCAGGTTTATATTTAGAATTTTGCATCTAGTTGGGAGACTAGGTAGACATCTAGAGATTGCCTTCTCAAAATGTGGCTTCCTAGCTATATTTTACATAGCTCTGTATTCATAAGTATTTGTTATAAATTATATTCAGTATGACTGCAAGAGCACCTCTGAAGCCAATGCTAAAGTATTTCTTGTGTTTTCTATGACTTTATATATTTTAGAATTGGCTTCCTAGTGATAATGGGAGTCATGGGAGAACGCACTGGTCATAGCAAACACCCTCTTCCAACAACACAAGAGAAGACTCTACACATGGACATCACCAGATGGTCAACACCAAAATCAGATTGATTATATTCTTTGCAGCCAAAGATGGAAAAGCTATATAGAGTCAGCAAAACAAGACAGGGAGCTGACTTCGGCTCAGACATGAACTCCTAATTGCCAATTCAGACCTAAATTGAAGAAAGTAGGGAAAACCACTAGACCATTCAGGTATGACCTAAATCAAATCCCTTATGATTAAACAGTGGAAGTGAGAGATAGATTTAAGGGACTAGATCTGATAATACAGTGCCTGATGAACTATGGATGGAGGTTCATGACATTGTACAGGAGACAGGATCCAGACCATCCCATAGAAAAGAAATGCAAAAAACAAAATGGCCATCTGGGAAGGCCTTACAAATAGCTGTGAAAAGAAGAGAAGCGAAAAGCAAAGGAAAAGGAAAGATATAAGCCTCTGAATGCAGAGTTCCAAAGAATAGCAAGAAGAGATAAGAAGCCTTCCTCAGCGATCAATGCAAAGAAATAGAGGAAAACAACAGAATGGGAAAGACTAGAGATCTCTTCAAGAAAATCCGAGATACAAAGGAACATTTCATGCAAAGATGGGCTCGTAAAGGACAGAAATGGTATGCAACTAACAGAAGCAGAAGCTATTAAGAAGAGGCGCAAGAATACACAGAAAGAACTATACAAAAAATCTTCAGGACCAAGATAATCATGATGGTGTGATCACTCACCTAGAGCCAAACATCCTGGAATGTGAAGTCAAGTGGGCCTTTAGACAAGCATCCACTAGGACAAAGCAGTGGAAGGTGATGGAGTTCCAGGTGGACCTATTTTCAAATCCTGGAAAAATGATGCTGGTGAACAGATGCTGGCACATCAACTATGCCAGCAACTCATTGGAAAACTCAGCAAGTGGGCCACAGAACTGGAAAAGGTCAGTTTTTCATGTCCAATCTCAGAAGAAACGCCAATATCAAAAGAAATGCTCAGAAACTCCTGCACAATGCAACTTCATCTCAACAGGCTAGGAAAGTAATGCTCAAAATCTCCAAGCCAGGCTTCAGCAATACGGTAACCTATGAACTTCCAGATGTTTCAACTGGTTTCAAGAAAAGGCCAGAGGGACAGAGCATCAAAATTGCCTAACATCCGCGTGGGAATCATCGAAAAGCAAGAGAGTTCCAGAAAACAGTGTATTGCTGCAGTTTATTCTGACGTTTTTGCCCAAAGGGCCCTTGACTGTGTGGAATCACTGGAAGCAACTGTGGAAAATTCTGATAAGAGATGGGAATATCAGACCACCTGATCTGCCTCTTGAGAAATTTGTATGCAGGTCAGAAGCCAACAGTTTGAACTGGACATGGAACAATAGACTGTTCCAAATAGGAAAAGGAGGTATGTCAAGGCTGTATATTGTCACCCTGCTTATTTAACTTATATGCAGAGTACATCATGAGAAACGCTGGACTGGAAGAAACACAAGCTGGAATCAAGATTGCCGGGGAGAATTCTATAACCTCAGATATGCAGATACACCACCCTTATGGCAGAGATGAAGAAGAACTAAAAAGCCTCTTGATGAAAGTGAAATGGAGAGTGAAAAAGTTGGCTTAAAGCTCAACATTCAGAAATGAAGATCATGGCATCCGTCCCATCACTTCATGGATGTAGATGGGGAAACAGTGGAAACAGTGTCAGACTTTATTTTTCTGGGCTCCCCAAATCACTACAGATGATGACTGCCAGCCATGAAATTAAAAGACGCTTACTCCTTGGAAGGAAAGTTATGACCAACCTAGATAGCATATCCAAAGCAGAGACATTACTTTGCCAACAAAGGTTCGTCTAGTTAAGGCTATGGTTTTTCCTGTGTCATGTATGGATCTAGAGTTGGACTGTGAAGAAGGCTGAGTGCCGAAGAATTGAAGCTTTTGAACTGTGGTGTTGGAGAAGACTCTTGAGAGTCCCTTGGACTGCAAGGAGATCCAACCAGTCCATTCTGAAGCAGATCCGCCCTGGATTTCTTTGGAAGGAATGATACTAAAGCTGAAACTCCAGTACTTTGGCCACCTCATGCGAAGAGTTGACTCACTGGAAACGACTGATGCTGGGAGGATTGAGGGCAAGAGGAGATGGGGACGACAGAGATGAGATGGCTGGATGGCATCACTGACTCGATGGACGTGAGTCTGAGTGAACTCCGGAGTTGTGATGAAACAGGGAGGCCTGGCGTACTGCGATTCATGGGGTCGCAAAGAGTGGACACGACTAGTGCTGATCTGATCTGAACTGTTTCCCGTGGCAGGTGTGTCCATAGGCCAGCTGGTGTCACTGTGAGACCACCTCCCTTTCTCTCTGATGCCCTTTCTCTCCTCTCCCAATTGTGACTTGTTACTTGAGGAGCCCTAGACACATGTGTACTTCTTTAGAGCAAGGTTTACAGGAGGTCTGCTCCGTGTTTTCAGTGTTCAAGCAGTTTATTGGGAATTCCATATACTATATGGCAACTTTAAAAATGCAAATCATTAAGTTGGTGTTTTCCATCTTCCGCAGGACTCATGAGAGGCTGGCAGTGATCAGCACCAAACTTGAGGTAGAGAAGCAGCAGAACAGATCTTTATTCAACACTGTAAGCACGAGGCCAGTCCTGGAGCCCCCTTGTGTTGGAAATTTCAATAATCCTTTAGTGCTCAATGGAAATCTTACTCCAAGAGCAAACGTACGTTTTTCTACCTCAATTCCACGCCCTTCGAATAACAGCATGGAGACTTACTTGACCAAGGTTAGTTCTATTATCTTTTCTCCACTGGGTTTCAGATTTCTGATATGAATGATCCTTGTTTTTAATTTGGTGAACTTCTGAGTTGTTTGTGTGACTGAATGCACACTAAGTAAAAGTCATAATTAGCTGTGCTAATAAAGGAGACAGAAATTTTATGATTTTTTTGTCCCAGAGTTCTTGATTTTAAGAGATATGTACTAAATTATTAAATTTCTTGAAAAGCTGCATTTAAATTCTACTTTAGAAATGACATCTTATTGCCTAGTATCCAAAAGTATTCTTTCAGATGTTTCACTTCCTTTCTAATTGATTTCAGTTGGCAATGGTTCATAATCATTTCCACGCTCTGCTGTACCCAATGAAGTTTTTCTGCCTCTAAGCATAAGTGAATCACTGGCATCTAAACACTAACATAGATGCAAAAATCCTTAACAAAATTCTAGCAATCAGAATCCAACAACACATTAAAAAGATCATACCCCATGATCAAGTGGGCTTTATCCCAGGGATGCAAGGATTTTTCAATATCCGCAAATGAATCAATGTAATACACCACATTAACAAATTGATAAATAAAAACCATATGATTATCTCAATAGATGCAGAGAAAGCCTTTGACAAAATTCAACACCCATTTATGATAAAAACTCTCCAGAAAGCAAGAATAGAAGGAACATACCTCAACATAATAAAAGCTATATATGACAAAACCCACAGCAAACATTATCCTCAATGGTGAAAAATTGAAAGCCTTTCCTCTAAAGTCAGGAACAAGACAAGGGTGCCCACTTTCACCATTACTATTCAACATAGTTTTGGAAGTTTTGGCCACAGCAATCAGAGCAGAAAAAGAAATAAAAGGAATCCAAATTGGAAAAGAAGAAGTAAAACTCTCACTATTTGCAGATGACATGATCCTCTACATAGAAAACCCTCAAGACTCCACCAGAAAATTACTAGAACTAATCAATGACTATAGTAAAGTTGCAGGATATAAAATCAACACACAGAAATCCCTTGCATTCCTATATACTAATAATGAGAAAACAGAAAGAGAAATTAAGGAAACAATTCCATTCACCATTGCAATGGAAAGAATAAAATACTTAGGAATATATCTACCTAAAGAAACTAAAAAAAAAATAAAAAAAAATAAACACTAACCACATATGGATGCTTTTTTTTAAAGGAATCCCAGATAAATCCTTTTTATGAATTAAATAAACTTACAATACTAAACCAAAACACTAATTTCTAGTTTTAGCTTAACCTTTTTTGTTATTTTCTTACATAAATTTTGTCATTTCTTACAAAAATGACATTTTTGTTATTTTCTTTAATTGCTATTTTACCTATAGCATTTTTATTTAAAATTAAAAAAAAAACAATCTTGCTGAGCATTTGTAGAATATTTCTAGATTTGTAGTTATTTCAAACATTTAAACATTATAAATGAAGCTCACTTTATCTGTATCTTGACATCACCTGGATGAATGGTATCTAAGATAGCAATGATGGAGAGTCTTTAAATTGCAACCAGTTTTCATTGTTCAATCATTGTAATTAAATATCCATTTCAGTCCGTGCACACAGGTTTATAGGTTTAATGGTGTTTTCCTGATGTTTGTGATGCACGGAAAAGTAGCCCTTGTTAAATGCAGTCTCAACCTGTTTTCTCATTTGGCTTCTTGCCATTGTAGGAGAGCAATTAAGCTTTCTTTCACAGCACTGCATCTACGTTAGGTCTTAGTACTTCAGAGCTGTGAAACTGGAGGACATGCTTTAGCTGTGTGGTCATAGTGGCCTCCGAACACTTCATCCCAAGTCAGACACTTCCCCACGCAGGCCTAAGAGGAGGAAGCAAATGCTTGACCCCCGTCCCAGACACAGGCTGCCTACTGCACACCCAAGTTCACAGTGCTGTGGCACATACATCTTTCAAAGTAGAGATTTGGAACCAAGCAAGCACTTTGGGAGAAGTTCCTTCTCCAAAACTCACCAGTTAGGTAAATCTCCTCACCTCTCGTAAGGAGGGTAGAAGTGTAACTCCTCACCTTGAAACTTTCTCCTTCAAATTCCTGTAGTGTTTTTTTTTTTTTTTTTTTAAATTAATGCTTTATAAATTAACTATCAACTGCTACATATAGGAGTTTGACAATAATTTATTCTTGTTTAAAATATGATTTAGTTAGAAAGCTATGTCATGTCATGCCGCAAGGATTATTGAATTATATAAGAAAGTTTTACATATTCATTTTCTCTGCATTATAGTTAAAAATATATGTGTTTTTTCTTAATCTGAGGAAGTAGCTGGCATAGGACTCTGGACTCAGTAAGAAAGTCATTGGCTTGTTACTTCTTTGTAGAATTATGAACTTTGCCTAAATCATGACTCTCATACCTTAAAAAAAGTTTTTTTTTTTTTCAAAGAAAACAACCTTTCTTTAAAAAAAAAAAGCAAACTTTTGTGTGGAACCATATTATATAAAACGGAGACAAGTATAAAGCCTTTAACCAAAGGAGTGGCCAGAGGTCCTGCACTTGTGACTTCTCTGTTCCTCAACCCTGCAGTGACCCCTGTGGGACCTTCCCCTTCTCTGGGACATAGTTCGGAAACTAACAGTTATATGTTAATCCTTCTCACTAAACACCTTTAGAATAAAAACTTGCTGGTACATTGTTTTCTTGTGTATAATTTTCTCACCTTTCTGTGTTTTTGTTAAATGGAAAAGTTTAAAGAAAACTGCAGATGTTCTCCTTCATAACATTCAACTCAAACTACTTCCTCCATTTGAACAGGATCCTCACCTAGAAATCAAAGTAAAGGTCTCAGAAGTATGTATTTAAGGCAGGAGCTGTTAGGGAGAGAAGACAGTAATCTTATGGGTCATTCCTAGGATCATGGGTCATTCTCTAATTCTTTGAAATTATGTACTCATAGACTGATATTTGTTGTACTTTTTATCAGATTAAATAACGTTCCATATAAGCAGAATAAGTAGGAATGCATTTCTTTTATTTATGTGATTATTTTTCTACTTAAGTAATCTTCAAGTTGGTCTAGTCTCTAAAAGTATTATTTAAATGTCACATTTAGTAAGCTGTATAACATTCCTATGATAATCTCTTGCTTAACTTAAAGATAAATAATATTTGACTTATTTCAGATGTCAGGAGTTGGACAGGAGTATAACTAGAGAACTAAGAGAAGGTATGTTGCCAAAATGTATGAATTAAATTTAGACATTGATTTCTGAAATACACTGTAAACAATAAATGGCATCTCTTTCCATTGTTTGTTTGGATAACAGATGCTATGTTAAATATTTTTGTCTTATACATAGCTAATGAGAAATGTGAAAGCATGAGCAGTCATAGTGAAAAATATTCTTCTTCCTCATTTATTCATCATGTTCCATAGTTTAAAAAAAACGTCAAAAGGTCTATGCATTTCTATTTATTCTGGCTGTATCCTTTCTCTACTACTGCCATCGCTGTGGAACTGTCCATCTGCACCCTGACACCATTTTCAGAAAGCATGGAGTTCATCAGCGTCTCGAGTGTCTGTAGTGGTCAAGGCTAGAACACCCAGACTCAAGCAGTCATGTTTGCGTAGCTGTCACTTGGTGGGCGACTTAGTAATTTCTGTGTCATTGACTTTGTCACTAGTTTCTCTCTTGCCCTCAGGAAAAGCTCCAAACACCTGCATCAATGTGGGTCCTTCAAAGTAGTTGGCCTTATCTCTTTACCACCTTACTCTGGCCCTTAGCTGTGCATCTAACCAGCCAGACTGTGTAGAATCCCACAGATTCGTTTCCTCACCTCTGGTCTTTGTATGTGCTTCTCCCCTCTGTCTCTTGTACTTCTCTGTCCTTCAGGTAGCTACTTCCATAGCACCTCCACCAAAAAGCTGGCAGCATTGACAAAGCCGCTGTCCCTTCTGAATGTTCCTTGTGCCATCTTGTATAACCTGTCTTAGTATTTATGACTCTGTATGGAAATTGTCTGTTCATCTATTTTTACAGTTTATGGCATTATCATTTCTCAGGTTGACTGGGTCACCTTCATCTTGTAATTCCAGTGTTTGTCACGGCACCTTAGCAGATAGTTATTGAGTGAATGAATGAAGAATGAAAAGCAGAAGCTCTGATACTCAGCCACATGTGGGACCGTAGGCTGATTATATAATTGTAATCTTGTATTTGTTTTCTGTCATCTATAGATATGTTTCATTTTTCAGAGCACTTAGATATATCTCAGGTTTGTTTTTTTTTTCCCACTAATACTGAGTTAACTCAAGTATTTTAGATAAAGAATGTAATCCTTTTTTTTTTCCAGCTGCTGCTGAATTTGAATCTGAGTCCTATGGATTGTCTCCTCTAGGAGCTACAGATGGGTCAACTCTGTCTGAGGACCTGCTTTTGAAAAACGTCACAAGAATATGTACAGATTTGGAAGAAAAAAAAATATGATCTGAAAGATAAATAGTAAAAATTTCCCTTCTTGACTGTTTTCATGACATTTTAGTTGTTTCTCATTCAACATGATGAGATAATCTTTATTAAAGGGAAATCTTTTTGTGTGTATGATGAAAATTTATATGGTATTTTAAAAATACTACTTTAAGTAGTATTAGTACACTTTTAAACAGTAGTATCCAAGTACTTTTGGTACTAAGTAATTTTTCTCTGCAGCTAACTTAAGCGATTTAAAACCAGCACTGTTAAGTTTTCCATATTCAAAGTGAAAGTGTTAGTCACTCAGTCGTGTCTGACTCTGTGACCAATGGACTGCAGCCTGCCAGTCTCCTCTGTCCTCCACTATCTTGTGGGGTTACTCAAATTCATGCCTATTGAGTTGGTGATGCTATCCAACCCTCTCGTCCTGTCGCCCCCGTTTCTCTTCTGCCTTCCATCTTTCGCAGCATAAGGGTCTTTTCCGATGAGTCGGCTTCACATCAAGTGGCTGAAGTATTGGAGCTTCAGCTCAACATCAGTCCTTCCAGTGAGTATTCAGGATTGATTCCTTTAGGATTGACTGGTTT